>NC_089581.1:51818733-51843504 GCF_019320115.1 Miscanthus floridulus | reverse complement strand
TTCTTTGAATTCGTAAGCCTTCTTCTATCGTGCTCTTTCCTTTTTTCTGAATCTCTATTTTTTGATACTCACCTTCGTGGCACTGGAACCAGCCGAGCGGGCTAGTCTTCAAGGACAGTCCGGCTCCACTGCCCAAGGACAAGGCTGTGGCGGTGGCGAATTGACTCGCGGCCGAGTAGGACAAGAAAGCAAGAGAGCAGATGAAGAAGGCGAAGCGACTGAAGCAGGAGGCACGAGATCGGGGAGAGGATGTGAGCAGTGAGGATGACGACGATGACGATGACGATGATGACGAGGTAGCCGTCGGCATGGATTGGGACATCCTAGAGGACGAGGACATGCTGACAAGTGGCCGCCCATCCATGCAGGGTCCCTTCCCGTTCCACGCGGAGGGAAGTGAATCGGTGAGGTCGGTGGAGGCCGATGAGTCCGCTGCTTCGCATGGCGTGCCAGCCAAGGACCGGTGGATGGAGGAAAGCAGGCCTACCGCTTCCAACCCCGAAGCAACGGGGGAGGGGAGTGGCTCTGGTGCCGCACCCCATGAGACGATGGAGAGGAGCGGCTCTGGCGTCGCGCCCCACGAGGTGAGCCCCCCTACCCCGGAGCAGGGAGCAGGCTCGAAACGGTCCTGCCCAGATGAGTCAGGGCAGGGATCTGGGGATCCGTCCCCAAAACACTTTCGCCGGCCGAGGACGTCAACGTAAGCTGCTGATTCCCCTATTTTTCATCCTTCTTCCATTTCTATTTTAACTTAATGGTTATTACCTTTGTGCAGGTTCTTGCAATAGGTCACCCCCTAGGGCTGGTGCCCAAGAAGAGCCTCACCATTCAAGTGGGATAGATGGCATTGCCTGGTGTCACCCCCATTTCGAGCAGGAGTGGTGTCGATGTTGGGGCCGCGTTGGCCGACCCGACGGCGTCTGTGGTGGTGCCCACGCCCGCGGAGGTTACTGAGCGAGCGGCCTCCTCCATGGCGGACGTGGAACGGCTGGCCGAGGGCTGCATACCACCGGTGGAGGTGGTCATGACCACGCCAAGCCAAGATTAGTCGGGCATGGTCATGGTGGCGCTCGAGGGCATAGTGCAATCCGCGCCACCAAGGGCCCAGGTGGATCCGCCTATGGCGCTCGAAGCGGCCCCGATGGAGGAGGGTCCAACCAGAGGGTCCTCGAGTGCGGTGGTGGTGCTGCATAGGGTTAGGAGGGAGCCGCCCTTGGACCCTTTGTCGGGAGGAAGTCGCTCCCCCACACGGGGAGAACCACCACTTTAGTGGATGGCCGCCCAAGACTCGACGTCAGCTCTGTTCTCGCTCGATGATCATTCTAAGAGCATGGAGCGGGAGGGTCTTGACATTGGAATTTGGACCATGCTGGAGGCCTTGGACCAGGCTAGAGGAGCCCTACGTGAAATTGTCATTCCTACTAACCAGGTATTCACTTGATTTTCTTCTTTCTCTGCATGTTTTTGTGTTTTTGCATTTCTGATTCCAGTCTTCTTCTTCAGGTTCTTGTTGCTCGTTGTTGGAATAAATCCCGATTCCTCCACGAGCAAAAGGCGGAGTGGGATCACCTCTCCGAGGAGGCCTGGCTGCGAGTAGACATGGCCGCATAGCTTGCTACTGCCTAGGAGTGGGAGGCCCAGGCACATCAAGATGCGGAGGAGGCCCATGGGATGTTTGAGGATTTGTCGGTGAGGTCCAAGCTAGATGGGGAGGAGATCGCTAGGCTTCAAAAGGAGCAAGACGAGCTGCTGTAGAGGAATGCCGTCGCTAATGAGAAGGTTGGCGAAGTCCTAAAGGAAATGGAGATGGAGCGGGACCTCTGGCAGAAGGCCGAGAGTAGGGCCACGGCCCTTCAGCAGAAGGTGGACGAGGACGGCGAGGTGGTCCGCTCTCTCCGGGCGGAGCTTAGTGACGCGGTGAGCCGAAGGTTGAGCGCCGAAAACGTCTTTGTCAAGCTAGAAAAAGAGGTTGCCTATGCACGAAGGCCCCTTTAGGTTGAGAGTGATGAGCATGATCTTCTGCAAGCTGCGGTCGGGGTGGTCCTTAATGCCCTGAAGGTGACGGAGCCGGTAGAGACCAGCCCGCTCGTGGCTCATGCCGCAGGTATCACAGCTCGGGTGGGCCAGCTTGAGGAGAGTGCCTTTCACGCTGGGATCACCAAGGCCTTCACCATCGCCCATGCTCATTACGAGAAGGAAATCAACCTAAAGGTGATGAGCGAAGGCTTCCCATCCACCTACAAGGATGATGAGCTAGAGGAAATGGAGAAGATGGTTGCTCCCCTTGCGAAAAACCTGGCAGATAATCTGAAAGAGATGGTTCTCCCGTCATGGGAGTAGTTAGTCGAACAATTTTGAGAACAACTTATATGTAATATGTGGACAAGTGTCGGTATTTTTCGAGTCTGGATGCGGTTTTATGATTTTGCGCCATAATTTCATTTTGTTTGATTTTTTGCGATCTTACCAATCTGTTCCCCCGAATCATGCCGCTGGTCTTGATGCGAGGAGATTGTTTCGAAAGAAAGAAAGGAGGTGGCCATACCTTAACCAGCCCCCGAGTAAGGTCCGATCCCCTGTATTTGCTGGGGTCAGGGGTTACTAGAGATCAGAACTGTGGTTTTGGTGACAGGGTCGACGAAGTCCTTGGATGACATTGCAATATTCCCTACCCTGTCTTCCAATAGAAATCCCCAACTAGGGATTCTATGGGCTCAGCAAGGTGGGGCCTTCGAACCTGTGTCCCTGTATTGATTGGCTCGAGCCCCTGGGCCTTATCAGGGTCTGGTAGGGGTCGGCCATAATTTGCGCCTTACCTCGTCCTTGATTTTCACAATCGGAGGGGCTGAGTAAACGACACTTGCCTCGATGGCTCGAGTATCACACTCAATGAGCTCACTAATGGGTATGTTTGTGTGGAATCCGGGTCTATCATTTGCCGATGGGGTCGGCAGAGCCCTCTGGTGGCACTCCACAACTTCTTAACCTACCTCCCGGTAGATGCCCAAGCCATTCGATAGGCTCAGGCGGCCTGATGGCCTCTCCTCGATGGAGACTCTGTGGGTTTGGCTCGGGGTTAGAATCGAATGAGAAAAGGTCGAGACATCCCTGTCCGCTTCTGAGCGGGGTCGGGCAAGGCTGCTAGGGCTTGTCTCAGTTATTTCTCCCTGCTCTGTTTGGCATGAGGTGGCCTCAAGCCCTTTGCGGGCCGACCTTCGAACCTCGGCCTGTGGTCGCCTATATCGAATGAGGCGATGGTCGTTTCGTGATGCAACACAAAGCGTTGGGATGTTTTGCATATGTATAATATAATCAAAATGAAGGCAGGGTCAGTAACATTACCTTGGCGGTATGAGTGACGAAAAGCTCCTACCAGATGTGTCTGTGCGGGGTTCAGGTCCTGATGTTTGCGATGAGGTTGGAGTAACCTGCATAAGAATCGCTATTCTTTGTTTTTCGTATCTCGGTGGCGGTCCGAGCCATTTAATTAACTTGGGCAACCTGACAGCTTCTCCTTTGGGGGAGATTCTATAGGTGGACCCCTCCGAACCCTTTTTGAGAAGGTAGACGTTGAAGCTTGAGACGCGAGGGGCATTGAGCATGATTTTTCTGGTGAACAGAAACACCATAGCTACCGAGGCGTAGGGTCTGCTAGTTCATCCAGTTTTTACTCAAAGTTTTATGCCCATATTTCGCATCCTTAGTTTCAAGTGTATGGAAGGGGTTAGGTGAGGAGGAAGTCTAGATTGGTAGACGTCCTCGGCAGCCCCCGATTGATGTTCGTATTCCTGCCGTTTGATGGGGTCAGAAGCCCAAGAATGAATTTTTAACGCGTAAAGTAAGAAGGCAGAGATGCTTATCTTTCTTTAGGCGTTCATTCGTCATCTCTTCTGGGCCGGATGGCCATCCTAGGAGATCCAAAAGGTCCTGTCGTCGGATCATCCTGTGGTCCTGCATGGGGAGGCGAAGGGTTGTCTGCCTATGTGGGCGCCTTAATTGCCGCGTCTGGAGCGGGTCAGTGGCGGACCATACCTAGGCAGTGTTTAGTTTGACCAAGGGGGGATGCCTTGTCGATCGAGGTGTGTCCCGTCAGTTTTGGCGTGTCCCCTCAGGTATCAATCAGTATTGATTCCGTATTTAAAGAGGGGAATAGAGAGGGTTTTTCATCCAACCTTTCGCCTTTCCTTAGCTACAGCGCCTCCTCTTTAAATAGGGAGGGGGAGGGGAGTTCTCATCCCACCTCCTCTTCTGCCTCCGAGCCGCTATCTCTCCTTCTTCTTCCTTTCCGCCGAATGCGTCCGTGCGTCACGGCGGTTCCTGAGTGAGGAAGAGTAATGCCAGAGAGAGAAAACTTATAGATTCGCTCATGAATCTGGAGCGTGATGTCGAGCCGGAGGTATCCAACATAGATGAGATGGTGCATGCTGCCCTTACTGAGGAGTCACTGCTGCCGAAGGAGAAGAGGCGCCGATGGGCGTCGTACATCATTGACTGTGCTGTCGTCTGCTGTGCTCCTCCTTTGGCGGGAGCATTTCCTGCCCATACGCCATTGTCAGGGTTATGGCTAGGGATGATGGCGTACTCCCTGGACGCCCTAGTAGAGGCGTCGCTGTCGAGGTTGCGGCGGATGATGGATGGCGTAGTCCCCAGACGCCCCAGCGGAGGCGTTGCAGATGGCGGCGCCTTTGAGGATCCTATGAAGCGGCGGGATATCGGGATGTCGCCGATGGAGAGCGTGGCGTAGCGACCACAGTAGTACGTGTCGTAGAGTTAAGCAGAGACTGTAATTGAATAATGTTTGTGGGGAAGCCCTCGAGGTAAACAATCCTCTAAATTTACAAGTATATTGTTCTTTTTTGTAATGAAATCGCTTTGTAAGTGACGAATTTGTGCAAAAAATGAACAAATTTACATCTTTTGCCTATGGCAAGCAATTTTTTATCTTTCTCCTTTTGTAGAAAAGATTTTAGTGCTTTCTGACCCTTCTCACGGTCTAAGTCATAATAACTAGGAACGTGGGTGAACTAATTCTGATTGAACTGGTGAGCAAAGAGGTTGTAGCCGCTGGGGCATGGGTGTCCTGCAGTCCTACAGTCATATTTAGAATTGGTTCCAAAATCTTAGCCCTTAGGACTCGTTTATGAGAGGAATGGAAAACTTAGAGAATGTTTATAAATATAACACAGGAGGTTTTTGCAAGCGCAATACTTGTATTTACATATGTCACATGTTATGATCACATGCCAGCCCCTGAGTGAGGTCTGACCCCCTACGATTTGCAGGGGTCGGAAGTCACTAAGGATCGGGGTTTTGTTATGACAAAATCTAATAAGGAAGAGTGTAAGCTTATTTTAAGGATAAAAACGACGTAGCTGCTCAAGGTTCCAGGCGTTGGTGAAGACCTCGCCGTTGATGGTTTTCAACCGGTAGGCGCCTGGGCAAAGTACTTCCACGACGACGTAGGGCCCTTCCCAGGGCAGGGAGAGTTTGTGGCGGTCCTTGTTGCTCTGCACGAGACAGAGGATGAGGTCTCCAACGTTAAAGGCTCGACCCCGCACCTATCGGCTGTGGTACTATCGTAATGCCTACTAGTACTTAGCCGAATGGAGGAGGGCGGCATCGCGGGCTTCTTCTAGCTGGTCCATGGCATCTTGGTGGGATGCCTCAGCTCCCTGTTTGTCGTATGCTCTGATTCTTGGTGCTCCATAGTCAAGGTCCGTTGGAAGAACGGCCTTGGAACCGTAGACCATGAAGAAGGGTGTGTAGCCGGTGGCTCGGCTAGGAGTTGTCCTTAGGCTCCAGAGCATGGCCGGGAGCTCAGCGAGCCAGCGCGTGCCAAACTTGTTCAACCGATTGAAAATTCTGGGTTTGAGGCCCTGAAGGAGCATGCCGTTTGCACGCTCGACCTACCCATTCATTCGGGGGTGTGCGACGGTTGCCCAATCGATTCGGATGTGTTGTTCATCATAGAATCAAACGAATTTCCTACCGGTGAACTGTGTGTCGTTGTCTGTGATGATGGAGTTCAGTACTCCAAAGCGATGGGTGATGTCGAGGAAGAACAGCACCACTTGCTCGGATTTTGGGTGTTGTTCATCATGGATATTGGTCGAGCTTCAATCCATTTTGTAAACTTGTCTATGGTGACAAGCAGGTGGGTGAAGCCCCCGGGCGCCTTTTTGAGTGTCCCAACCAGGTCGAGCCCCTAGACCGTGAAGGGCCACGTGATGGGGATCATCTAGAGAGCCTGGGCCAGGAGGTGTGTTTGCCGAGTGTAGTACTGGCACCCCTCGCAGGTGCGTACACTTTGCTCGGCATCGGCTACTGTGGTGGGCCAGTAGAAACCTTATCGAAATGCATTCCCAACCAAAGTTCTTGGTGTGGCATGATGACCGCAGACTCCACCATGGATGTCACCCAGCAGGAGTTTTCCCTATTCGCTAGGGATACAGAGTTGTAGAATCCCGATGTGACTCCGTTTGTAGTGTTCGCCCTCTACAAGAACGAAGGACTAGGCGTGTCATGCGAGCCATCGGGCTTCCATCTTGTCTACCAGTAGTATGTCGTGGAGGAGGTAGTCGAGGTACAGCGTTCTCCAGTCATCGGGAGGGTCGGACTCTGCTGCTGGGTCCTCTTTGAGCTCCATGACCTCAGGGTCGGGCGGAGCAGTTGGAGGATCAGCCCCTGGGGTCAGACTAGATGGGCCATCGTCGGCTTGTTCCAACCCCATGTAGCGTACCGAGGGTTTGTGTTGGTCATTGGCAAAGACGCCTGCCGGGACTAGCTCTCGGCTAGATGCTGCTTTCGCAAGCGTGTCGGTTGCTTCATTGAGGCGCCTTGGGATGTGATTGAGTTCGAGGCCGTCGAATTTGTCCTCCAGCCATTGGACCTCTTGACAGTATGCCTCCATCTTGGTGTCGTGGCAGCTTGACTCCTTCATGACCTGGTTGACGACCAGCTGGGAGTCGCCTTTGACGTCAAGGCGTTAGATGCCTAGCTCGATGGTGATTCATAGGCCATTGACAA
Organism: Miscanthus floridulus; assembly: GCF_019320115.1. NCBI lineage: Eukaryota > Viridiplantae > Streptophyta > Magnoliopsida > Poales > Poaceae > Miscanthus > Miscanthus floridulus. The sequence goes on along the minus strand of NC_089581.1, from coordinate 51,836,478 downwards.
GCGCTTCATATTCTACAGTATTGTTTAATGAGGGGAAATGGAACCGAACCATGTACCTCATGTGGACCCCGAGGGGAGATATAAAGACTAGTCCTGCTCTGGCGCCCTTCTTCATCAGCAATCCATCAAAGTACATTGTCCAGTACTCTTGATCGATGGGTGCTGGTGGCATCTGGACCTCGGTCCACTCCGCGATGAAGTCAGCCAGTACCTGAGATTTGATCGCTGTTCGGGGGGCATAAGAAATGCCCTGATCCATCAGCTCAAGTGCCCACTTTGCGGTTCTTCCCATAGCGTCATGGCTACGGACAACCTCGCCAAGGGGGAACGACGTCACTACTATCATGGGGTGTGACTCGAAGTAGTGGCGTAGCTTTCTCTTGATTATGAGGATGGTGTAGAGGAGTTTCTAGATTTGGGAGTAGTGAGCTTTGGAGTCAGATAGCACCTTGCTGATGAAATATACAGGGCGCTGGACCTTGAAGGTGTGCCCCTCCTCCTCTCGTTCTACCACTAAGGCAGAGCTGACCACTTGGGTGGTGGCCGATATATATAGTAGAAGGGATTCTCCGTTACATGGAGGAACTAGGACTGGAGGTTTAGTTAAAAATTGTTTAACCATGTCAAGCGCTTCTTGAGCCTCGGCTGTCCACTCAAAGTGGTCAGATTTCTTTAGGAGTCGATAAAGGGGGAGTCCTCATTCGCCGAGGCATGAAATGAATCGGCTGAGAGCGGCAAGGCACCCTGTGATCCGCTGAACCCCTTTATGTTTTGAATCGGGCCCATCCTTGTGATGGCTGATATTTTCTCTGGGTTGGCTTCGATGCCACGCTTGGAGATGATAAAGCCGAGCAGCATGCCCCTCGGGACCCCGAAAACACATTTTTTGGGATTGAGTTTGATGCCGTTTGCCCAGAGTTTCACAAAGGTTTGTTCAAGGTCAGCGACAAGGTGGTCAGCTTGTTTGGATTTGACTATGATGTCGTCGACATAGGCCTCAACGGTTCGCCCAATGAGGTCTCCGAAGCAACTGAGCATACAACGCTGGTACGTTGCCCCAGCATTTTTTAGACCGAAAGGCATCAAAATGTAGCAAAATGATCCGAAGGGGGTGATAAAAGATGTCACGAGCTAGTCAGACTCTTTCATCGTGATTTGGTGGTAACCAGAGTACGTGTCAAGGAAGTAGAGGGTTTTGCACCCTGAGGTGGAATCGACTATTTGGTCTATTCGTGGCAAAGGAAATAGATCCTTTGGACATGCTTTGTTGAGACCAGTATAATTGACACACATTCTCCATTTCCTGCTCTGTTTTCACACAAGAACAGGATTTGCTAACCACTCTGGGTGGTATACTTCCTTAATGAATCCTGTGGCTAGCAGTTTGGCTATCTCCTTGCCGATGGCCCTGTGTTTCTCTTCATCGAAGCGACATAGGCGTTGCTTTACCGGCTTGGAGCCCGAGAGGATCTGGAGAGTATGCTCAGCGACCTCCCTCGAGATGCCCAGCATATCCAAGGGTTTCCACGCAAAGATGTCTTTGTTGTCATGGAGAAAGTCGATGAGCGCGCTTTCCTATTCAGAGGAAAGCGTGGTCCCGATATGGACTTTTTTGCCCTCGGAGCTACTGGGGTCCAAAAGGATCTCCCTGGAGCCTTCTACCGATTCGAACGACCCAATTGATTTCTTCACATCGAGTGCCTCTTCAACGACCTCTTCCCTGAGGGTGGTGAGTTCTTCGGAGGCGATGACTGCGGATGCGTGTCCACAGCATTCGACGTCACACTTGTAAGCGCGCTGGAAAGAGGTGCCTATGGTGATGACCCCACGGGGGCCCGGCATCTTCAGCTTAAGGTACATATAATTGGGTACGGCCATGAACTTCGCGTAGCATGGTCATCCTAGAATGGCGTGGAAAGTCTTCGGGAACCCCACTACATCGAAGGTGAGGGTCTCAGTCTGGTAATTAGACCGATCCCCAAAACTAACAGGTAGGTCGATCTGCCCCAGTGGCATGGCTTGCCTACCAGGCACGACGCCATGGAAGGGTGCTCGGATGGGACAGAGGTTCGTTCGGTCGACGCCCATCTCGTCGAGCATCTTGGCATACATGATGTTGAGGCCGCTGCCTCCATCCATTAGTACTTTGGTAAGCCGCTTTGGACCAACGATTGGATCGACGACAAGTGGGTACCTTCCCAGGTGTGGGATGGCATCCGGATGGTCGGTCTGGTCGAAGGTGATGGCCAATTCTGACCACCGGAGGAAGGCTGGCGTGGCCGATCCGGTGGTATAGACCTCGCGACACGTGACCTTCTGGCGGCGCCTGGAGTCATAGGCCATTGATCCTCCGAAGATCATGAGGGCACCGGTCGGTGTTGGGAAGGCGTCATCCTTCTCCTCTACATCATCTGTGGCGGGAACAGGTTCCTTCCCCTGCTCCCCTTTGTTAAGGCCCCCAGCCAAGTATTTGCGCATGAGGCCGCACTCCTTGTATAGATGCTTGGCCGGGAAGGCGTGGTTCGGGCATGGCCCCTCGAGCATTTTCTTGAAGTGGTTCGGAGTGCCCTCTGTGGGCTTCCGACCACCTTTGCAGTCGGCAGTGGCCATGAGCGAGTTGTCGCGCCGTTGCTTCTTATTTTTCTTTTTGGTGGGATGGTTGGAGGCACCTTCACCGGCGTCCTCGTCCCGCCTCATCTTTCTGTCAGAGCGATCAAAGATGGCTCCGACCGCCTCCTCTCTAGAGGCATGACTGGTGGTGATGTCCAGGAGTTCCTTAGTAGTCTGCGGGCCCTTGCATCCTAGCTTGTGGACTAGGGATTCACAGGTTGTTTTGGACAGAAAGGCTCCTATCACATCGGCATTGGTGATGTTAGGGAGCTCGTTGCACTGCCGAGAGAAGCACCGAATGTACCCATGAAGGGTTTCATCGGCCTTCTGGCGGCAGTTCTTGAGGTCCCATGGGTTTCCAGGGCATTTGTACGTGCCCTGGAAGTTGCCCACGATGATCTTCGTCAGATCCGCCCAACTCTAAATAGTAGTGGACGGTAGGTGCTCCAGCCATGCTCGAGCTGAATCGGCTAAGAACAATGGGAGATTACGAATAATGAAATTGTCATCACTCGCCCCACCGGCCTGACATGCAAGCCGATAGTCTTCAAGCCAAAGCCCAGGATTTGTTTCGCCAGAATATTTAGGGATGTTGGTAGGCGGTCGATACCTTAGGGGGAACGCGGCGTTGAGGATGTGCCGACCGAAGGCCTAAGGACCTGGCAGGCCAGGGCTCGGGCTTTAGTCTTCGTTGCTATCGTAGCGTCTGCCACGTCGGGGATGGTAGCCTTGGCGTGCTGCTTCTCCGTCGTCGCCATGGGCATGTTTCTGAGCGTCGATGATGTTGCGTACATCGCGGCCATGGCCGAGGCATTGATGTACTGGGATGGCGGAGGGCAGCCTGTCGGCTAGCGATGTTTGGTGAACGAACGCATCCCTGGTGGGACATACTGAGGGTAAGCGCTGGCTGGTGTCGAGTTCATGTCGTCGAGACAACGAACTTTCTGCCTACTGCGCCACCGCACGCTCAAGCAACGTGCGAATCTCCCTATGGGCTCGATGATCTTCGGCTATCGTGGCCTCCGAAAGGCCATGCAGCAAGGCGGTTGCTGCAGCGATGTTCTGGCTAGCTCGGGCAAAGTGAGGAAGGGTCCCATCATTGGTGAGGATCCTTTGGTGTATGGTGCAGGCCATGGCATGTGCGCGCCCCCCGTCTTTGCGGCATTCAATCTCGCGATTGATGTCCGTGTACTCCCAGACGAGCCCATGCCCAGCCTCATCGATCTCTTGCTAACGGGCCCTCAGCTGCTCCATCCTTAGGTGAGATGGGGCCATCGTCTCTTCCTTGGATCTGCCATCAGGGTTGTTCATAGGGGTGACCTCTTCCCTGGAGACACTTTCGATGTGACCCTCGGGGGTCTGCGTTATGAAGCATTCCCGGGAAGGGTGGTGGCTCCCCCTACTAGAATCCGAGCTGGAGAATGATCCTGGTTCCTCGTTGAGGAGCCCGTAGAGGGTCTTTGTATCATGCTCAATCGCCCCCATGAACTCGATGTCTGTGGGTGACTGAACTGCACGTAGTGCCAGAAGGTGGCCAGCGGTCACTGCAGCATTGTGGAGACCAAATGGAAATGCTATCGAGGTGCTCTGTGCGGGTCCTTCCAGACACAGGGTGACGTTGTGCGAGGCCTCCCTTGATGACTGGGGTCTAAGGGAGTTGCCCGGCGAGGCCTCAAGCCTAAGACGGCTGAGGTCGATGGAAAAGAGAGACTGGGCGACTGGGTGAGTCAACGCCAGCTCTCCTTCTAGTGTGATGATGAAATCTAGGTCACTGAAACGCACATGTGCGCCCGGGGCCCAGCTGATTGCATGGGTGGCCATCCGAGGCCTTTTCTGGGACACACAAAGCCCCTACCTGGCGCGCCAACTATTGGTGTTTTGTACGAGCACTGGCAAGTAAATTTATAGTAATGCGCGTTAGGCTTGGATGGTGCACTAAAGTACACAAGATTTATACTAGTTCGGGCTGAATGTCCCTATGTCCAGTTTGTTGCTGCTCGTGTTATTAGCACCATGAACGGTCTGTAGTAAGGGGTACAAATGATCGAGAGAGGGACTGGTCCCAAGTCTCTGATGGAAGGGTTGAAAGGAGGTCAAGAGCTTCGTAGCCGCTTGACTGTGTGTAAGTGTCTTCTTGTTCGGTTCCAAAAGTCCCTCCTTTGATGGAGGAAGCGCATCCCCTTTTATAGAGGAAGGGGCTGGCTTTTACAAGGGTGAGGGTTTAGGATGTATACTCTATTTAGTCTTCTGGCTTACATCTACCTAGCCTGGTTCTTCATTCTGATGAGTACGAAGGAAGATAAGCGCCTACAATACTATCGATGTCTTTGTAGAATATCAAGTTGATTACAGAATGCTGCCCTACGCAGGGTATGGGCTGTAGTATAGTGGTTTTGACTTATTGGCCTCTCCCAGCCTTGCTCCACATGCCTTTTGGTTCCTATGAGTCTTCGTCGGAGGGATGAGGGGTCAGGGTCCAGAGCGATGCCGTGGTCAAGGCCTTCTGACTTGGCGGACCTAAGGGGTCGGGAAGTGGGTGCCACTCTCTCAGGTCCATAGCGTGGTGATGGAATGTCCGTCGTGCATGGAGATAGTAAATCCTTTTTTGGAGCATAGCGGTTGTCGTATATCTTCGTCGGGTTTCGTGTCCTAGGGCTGAAGACGGCGCCTACAACTCTACAGGGGGAGGAGCATGCACCTGTACAACCTTTCGGGCTCTGCAGCGCCCGGAAGGGTCTAAAGCACCTGTCCCGTCATCCCCTGGCAGTACTTTTCCTGCCAGGGCACAGGGAATGGTCCTTGGAGCCATGGTTGACCCAAACGTCTTGTCCTGCACTATACCTGTCATCTTGAGGGAACAGGGAGAAGTTGTCAGGTAAGATGAATCCGGTCTTCATATATGGAGTAGGGTGAGGCTCGTTCCTTGCCATCGGGCGAAACGGAGACCAATCCCTATCTCTAGGGCGAGACCGTCCCTGCCCCTCCGGGGTCGGGCGAGGTAGAATCTATCCCTCAGCCCTCGGGCGAGACCGAGCCCACCCTAAAGGCATCAGGCAAGACGAAGACTAACCCTGAGCCCTTGGGCGAGGTAGAGCTATCTCAAAGGCATCGGGTGGTACAGAGACTAACCCTGAGCCCTCAGGTGAGGCAGAGCTATCTCAAAAAGGTGTCAGGCGAGGCGGAACCAAACCCCTATCATTCGAACAAGGGACGAAACGGCACTCTTATGCGTTCAGAAGTTTTTAACGTTCGGTGGTTTTTGGTTCCACCTTCTCGGGTACCCCAGTATTAGGTCCCTGACAACGGTTCCGAGACTGTTCTTCCAACGGACCTTGACTATGGAGCACCAAGAATCAGAGCGTATGATGAACAGGGGGTCGAGGCATCCCACCCAGATGCCATGGACCAGCTAGATGAAGCCCGCGACATCGCCCTCCTCTGTTCAGCTAAGTACCAGCAGACGTTGTGATGGTACCATAGCCGATAGGTGCGGGGTTGAACCTTCAATGTCGGGGACCTCATCCTCCGCCTTGTATAGAGCAACAAGGACTGCCACAAACTCTCACCGCCCTGGGAGGGGCCCTATGTCGTCGCGGAAGTACTTCGCCTGGGCGCCTACAATTTGAAAACCATCAACAGCAAGGTCTTCACCAACGCCTAGAACATTGAGCAGCTACATTGTTTTTACCCTTAAATAAACGCATACTCTTCCTTATCAGTTTTTGTCATTACAAAATCCTGATCCTTATTGGCATGCGACCCCTACAAATTGCGAGGGGTCAGACCTCACTCGGGGGCTGACATGAGTAATACAAGTAGTACGCTTGCAAAAACTTTCTGTGTTATATTTGCAAACATTCTCTAAGTTTTCTGTTCCTCTCATAAAAAAGTCCTAAGGACTAAGATTTTAGGAACAAATTCTGAATATAACTGGTAGGACTGCGGGAGATCCACGCCCTAGAGGCTGCGACCTCTTTGCTCACCAGCACGATCAGAATTAATTTGCCCGCACTCCTAGTTTCTTACGACTTAAACCATGGGAAGGGTCGAAGGGCACAAAAACCTTTTTTTACAGAAAGAGGAAAGGCCGTTTGCCGTAACAAAAGATGAAAATTTGTTCATTTTTGCCCAAATTCGCCACTTACAAAATGATTTCATTACAAAAAGGACTAATATACTTGTAAATTCATAGGACTGTTTACTTAGGGGCTCCCCCACAAATTTATTCAATTACAATCTCTGCCTAGCTTCACTACAAGTACTGCTACGGTCGCCGCGCCACGCTCTCCATCGGCAACGCCCGGGGCATGTACACGGGCCAGTGCGTCTACTACGGCCGCCGCACCACGCTCTCCATCGGCGACAACCTACCACTTTGTGGGGTCCTCGAAGGCGCCGTCTCCTACAATATCGAGCTCCACGCCAGCAACTGCAGCGCCTCCACTGGGGCGTCTAGCGACTATGCCATCGTCGTCAGCCGCAACCCTAACAATGGTGTCAGGGCAGGAAACGCCTCCCACCAAAGGAGGGACACAGCGAACGATGGCAAAGTCGATGACGTGCGGCGCCCTCCAACGCTCCTTCTCCTTTGGCAGCAGTGACTCCTCCTCAGCAAGGGCGGCTCGCACCATCTCATCTACGTTGGATGACCTCCAGCTCGACATCACGCTCTGGATTCATGAGCGGATCTGTGAGTTTTCTTTCTCTCTGGCATTACCCTCTCTTACTTAGGAACCAATACATTCAGTGGAAAGGAAGGAGAAGAGGTGGCGGCTCAAAGGCTGGAGAGGAGGTGCGGCGAGAACTCTTCCCCCCCCCTCCCTATTTAAGGAGGGGGCTTGGCAGCTAAGGAAAGGCGAAAGGTTCGAACGAAAAAAATCTCTGCCTTCCCCTATTCAATACAAATGTGAAATCAATGCTGATAGGAATCTAAGGTGATGCGCCGAAAATGATGGGACACGGTCTAATCGACAGGACGCCGCCTGGTAAGCCAGAACGCCACTCGGGCATGGCCCACCACTAATGCGCCCCGGACGCAAGAGCCGGGGCACACTCACCTACAAGCGACTCTCCGCTTCCCCAGGCAGGACCAGGGATGACCCAACAATGGAGCTGCCTTCTAGGGGAAGCCCAACGAGCCCCCTGGGTTGATCAGCCGGCTCAAGCAAAACAATAAACAATGAACGACCGACCGTAAGATAAGCACCCTTGTTTATTTACTTTGAGTATTGAATTTTTTGCCAAGCTTTCGACCCTAGCAACGGTAGGGACACGAACATCGCTCGAGGGCTGCCGAGGGCGCATGTTTGTTTAAACACCCTCTTAGCCCAATCCCTCCTTACATTTGGGAAATAAATGGGGCACGACGTGTGGGAATTTAATGGTGAATGCAACTGGGCAAACCACCGGGCCCTACGCTCCGTCGGCTGCTGAGTCTTTTTGGTTCACCAGCATAATTACGTTCACAGTTCCTCACACTGCTAGCCTCGACTCTCACCTTTCTAAAAGGACTCTAGAGGGGTCCACCTGCAGAGTCCCTCCCTTCAGGGGGGAAGCTGGCAGGTCGCTTAAAAATCCATCGCAAAAACAGAACTAGCAATACTTAAGCAGTTTACGCTGGCCTCATCAGAAACATCAGACCTAGAAACCTATCTCGAACACGTCTAGTACGAGCTTCCTGTCACTCGTGCTACCAAGGTAATGTTACCGACCCCGCCTTTATTTCGATTAAATTATACATTCAAACATTACATATGCAAAACGTTGCATCCCAATGCTTCGTGTCGCATCATGAAACGGCCGTCGCCTCATTCGATATGGGTGACAGCAGGCTGAGGTTCGAAGGCCGGCCCACGAAGGGCTCGAGGCTGCCTCATGCCAAACAGAGCTAGGGAGAAATAACTAAGATGAGCCTAGTGGCCCAGCCCATACCTGCTCAGAAGCAGACAGGGACGTCTCAACCTTTTCTTGTTCGATTCTAACCCCGAGCCAAACCCATAGAATCTCCATCGAGGAGAGGCCATCGGGCCACCTGAGCCTATCAAATGGCTCGAGCATCTGCCGGGAGGCAGGTTAAGAAGTTGTGGAATGCCACTAGAGGGCTCTACCGACCCCATCAATAAATGATGGACACGGATTCCACACGAACGTACCTATTAGCGAGCTCATTGAGCACAACACTCAAGCCATTGAGGCAAGTGTTGTTTACTCAGCCCCTCTAATTACGAAAGTCGAGGATGGGGTAACACGTGAATTACGGCCGACCCCTATCAGACCCTAACAAGGCCCAGGGGCTCGAGCCGCTTGATACAGGGACACAGGTTCTAAGGCCCCCCCTTGCCGAGCCCATAGAGTCCCCATTTGGGGAATTCTGTTGGAAGGTAGAGCGGGGAATAGTGCGACGCCATCCAAGGACTTTGCCGACCCTATCACAAAAACCACGGAATGGGATTCCATCTAAACATTCCAGTCTCTAGTAACACTCGACCCCAGCAAATGCAGGGGGTCGGACCTCACTCGGGGGCTGGTTAAGGTACGGCTACCTCTCTTCCTCTTTTCAAAACAATCATTATATCAAATTCCCTCCTCGCGTCAAGACCAGCGGCAAGATTCAGAGGAATAGATTGGTAAGACCGCAAAAACCAAACGACCAGATGGCTATGGAAGAAGGTGAAATCTAACAAAACAAAATTACAAAGCAAAATCACGAAATTACTTCCAGACTCAAAAGTACCGACACTTGTTCACATATTACATATAAATCTTATTCATTCGACTGACTACTTCCGCAAAGGGAGAACCGCTTCTTTCAATCTGTCCGCTAGGTCCTGCGCAAGAGGTGTCACCACCTTCTCCATCTCGTCCAGCTTAGGATCTTCATAAACAAGCGTGAAGCCTTGACTCATCACCTTCAAATTGATCTCCCGATCATAATGAGAATGGGCGACAACAAAGGCTTGGGTGATCCCGGCACGAAAGGCATCTTCCTCAAGTTGGCCCACCCGCTCCGTGATACCTACGGCACGAGCCACGAGTAGGTTGGTCTCCACCGGCTCCACCACCTTCAGAGCATCAAGGACCACCCCGACCATAGCTTGCAGAAAATCATGCTCGTCACTCTCAGCCTGAAGGGTCCTTCGCACATGGGCAAGTTCCTTTCCCAGCTTGACAGAGACGTTCTTGGCGCTCAACCTTCGGCTCACCGCGTCACCAAGATCCGCCCAGAGGGAGCAGACCACCTCGACATCCTCATCCACCTTCTGCTGAAGGGTTGTGGCCCTACTCTTGGCCTTCCGCCTGAGATCCTGCTCTGTCTCCAGCTCCTTCAGGACCTCAACAGCCCGCTTACTGGCCTGGGCATCCTTCTCGAGCAGCTCATCCCGCTCCTTCAGAATCCTGGTGGCCTCTTCCTCTTCTAGCTTCACCCTCACCGACAGGTCCACGAACATCCCATGGATCTCCTCCGTGTCTCTACGTGTCTCGACCTCCCGCTCCTAGGCGGCAGCAAGCTACGCGGCCATATCTGCTCATAGCCAGGCCTCCTTAGAGAGGTGATCCCACTCCATCTTCTACTCATAGAGGAATCGGGATTTATTCCAACTACGAGCAATGAGAATCTGAAGAAGAAGAAGACCAGTATCAGAAATATGAAAACACAAAAACATGCGAAGAAAGAAGAAAACCAAACGAATACCTGGGTAGTAGGGATAACAATCTCATGTAGGGCTCCTCTGGCCTAGTCCAGGGTGTCCAGCATGGTCAAGATCCCGACATCAAGACCCTCCCACTCCATGCTCTCGGCATGATCATCGAGCGAGAAAAGAGCCGACGTCGGATCCTGGGCGGCCATCCACTGGAGCAGCGGCTCCCCTCGTACGGGGGAGCGGCTGCCTCCTGACAAAGGGGCCAGGGGCGGCTCCCTACTGATCCTATGTGGCACCACCGCCATGCCCGATGACCCTCTGGCCATGTCCGCCTCCATCCGGCCCGCCTCGTCCGCCACGGCTTGGGCCGCCGATGGCATCGACTGCGCCACCCCCTCGGACGCCATCACGGCAACATCTAGCCCCGTCGAGCTTGGTATGGCCGCAACCACTTCCACCTAGGTCTCCGACAGCACGGATTGCACTGCGCCCTCAGGCACCACCTCCATCGGCGATACCAGACCCTTAGCCGGCTATACCACGCCCGCCATGGAAGATGCCGCCTGCTCAGCAACCACCGAGGGCGCGGGCGCCACCACAGGTGCCTTCGGATCGGCCAACACGGCTCCAACATCAGCACCACTCCTGCCCGAAACAGGGACAATGTCGGGCAGCGCCATCCATCCCACCTGAATGGTGAGGCTCTTCTTGGGCGCCAGCCCTAGGGAGTGGCCTGTCTGCAAGAACCTGCACAAAGGTAAAAGCCATTAGATCAAAATAGAAAGGGAAAAAGGATGAAAACAGGGGAACCAATGGCTTACGCTGACGCCTTCAGCCGGCGGAAGCATTTTGGGGACGGATCCCCAGATCCCTGCCCCGACTCATCTGGGCGGGACCATTTTGAGCCTGCCCCCTGCTCTACGGTAGGGGGACTCATCTCCCTTACCTCATGGGGCATGGCACCAGAGCCGCTCCCCTCCACTGTCTCATGGGGCGTGGCACCAAAGCCACTCCCCTCCACCATCACCTTGGGGTCAGTGGTGGCAGGCCCACCTTCCCCCATCCACCAATCCTCGGCCGGCATGCCGTGCGAAGCGGTGGACTCTCCGGCCTCCACCGACCTCACCGACTCGCTTCCCTCCGCATGGAACGGGAAGGGCCCCTACACGGATAGGTGGGCACTTGTCAGCGTGTCCTCATCCTCCAGGATGCCCCAATCCATGTCGACGGCTACCTCGTCATCATCGTCATCATCATCGTCATCATCATCACTACTCACGTCCTCTCCCTGATCCCATGCTTCCTGCTTCAGTCGTCTCTTCTTCTTCATCTGCTCCCTTGCATTCTTGTCCCGCTCAGCCACAAGGCGATTCGCCGCCGCTAGGGCCTTGTCCTTTGGCAGTGGAACTAGACTGTCTTTGAAGACTAGCCCCCCCGACTGGTCCCAACATCGCAAAAGCAAGTATAAAAAAATGGAGATTCAGGAAAAAGAAAGAGCACGGGAGAAGAAGGCTTACGAATTCGAAGAACCCAGGTTCTGGCCGCATTGGGGGATGTCCGGGCACCGGATACACAATGTTGAGGACGTCGCTTGTAGAATCCTTCATTGGCTCCGTCGCCTCCTTAATGCGCTGCGCCACTTCCGAGAAAGGGAGCGCCTCATCAACAAGCACCGTCCCCTTGAACGACATCCCGAGCATCATCTGATGCAAGGGAAGCGCACGTGCCATCAGCAGCGCCACCCTCCTCGCATGATAGGTGCCGATAATCCCTGCCCCCTTTATGCCCCATTCCTTTAGGACTTGGAGGGCGGAAAGAAGGTTGGAAAGGTGTTTCTTGTCTTTGAACTGGACGCCCCAAGCCCACGACTCTAGAGCCTCTTCAATAAGGCACCCGGTGTACCTCAACAAGGTGGCACTCACATCATCCTTGACATAAAACCACTACGAGTGCCATCCCTTGTTAGAGGTCGCCAGACACATGAATGGGTAACCCCTCGACCGGGTATGGTGCAGATGAATGCTAGCACATCCCATCGGCACATTCACCTCCTTCCCCCAGATCCGCCTCTTCGACAAACGGACGGTAAAGAAATACCGCCATAGATCAAAATGGGGATCGATCCCCAGGAAACCCTCGCACAGGGCAACAAATGCTGCCATATGTTGAACCTCATTGGGAGTTAGATGCTGCAGCTCCACCTCATAATAATCCAGCAGCCCCCGAAGGAATCTATGCGCGGGTACCATAAATCCCTGCTCATGGAAGATGGCGAAAGATACAACATACCCTTCCGGTGGCGCCGGCTCACCCTCGTCACCAGGTAGCAGCCACTCTTGGATGGCGGATAGTGGACGGAGAAGGCCATGGTGGACGAGGCCCTCCAAACGCCGAGAGGTGATGCTAGATCTGCCCCACAACTCCATTAAAGCGATTGGGGAGAAAGGTGGGTGTGAGCTCGACGGCGGCTACAAGGCAGGCGCAAGTTTGATGGCGGCTGCAACACGGATGTAAGCCGGTCGATGGTGGTGGTGCGGACACAGGAGGCTAGGGCGACTGGCAGCAGATGTTTCAAACTCAAAGGCAAGGGAGCAAAATACGGAACCTTAGGGGCGAACCCCGTGGTTTTATAGGGGCGACGGATGCGAGAAGGGCAACCGTCCGCCTCGATCTCTGGGCCTACCATGCGCACCGCTACGTCATGTCATGAGACACGCGCCTGTAGTCCCTATCCTCTCCCACCAAAAATCATGGTGGACGGTTCGCCTTCCCTCGACGAATTCGGACTCTCTACCCACCTAGGAAACGCAGGGCACGAAGACTTTTTTCTCTTTGGCCCACCTAGGGCTTAGAAGCTCGGTAGCCGGCCCAACTAAGGATGGGTCCACAAACGATCCGAAATCAAGGGCGCAAGTATTATCAGGATCTCGGTCCATGGTCAAGCCCTAGTTAGGTTAGCCCTGAATGAGATCCCCGCGAACGGGATACCACGACCCCCTCGAAAAAATATCCAGTTGACGAAAAACTAAGTCCTTTAGCCTTACCTACGAAGGGTCCGATACAACCCCCCAGGCGACCCAACTTGAATCACCCAGGGGCTTGAGGGCTACACCCATCGAGTGTGCTCACGCGCACACTCTGGCAAAGTAACTCAGACGAAATCAAAAACACCCTCCAGGCGGTTCTATACGAATCACCTAGAGGCTCGGGGGCTACTATCGGGGAGCTAATACTAGGCACTCTAGGAGGTGGAACCAATAACCATCGAGCGTTAAAAACTTCTAGACAGACAAGGGTGCCGCTATGTTCCTTATTCGAATGATGGGAGTTTGGTTCCATCTCGCTCGACGCCTTTGGGACAGCCCCGCCTCGCCCGAGGGCTAAGGGCTAGTCTCTGCCTCACCCAACGTCTTTGGGGCAGCCTCGCCTTGCCCGAGGGCTAAGGGCTGGCCTCCGTTCCACCTGATGCCTTCGGGACAGCTCTGCCTCGCCCGAGGGCTAAAGGCTAGTCTCCGCCTCACCCGACGCCTTCGAGACAGCTCCGCCTCGCCCGAGGGTTGAGGGATAGACTCTGCCTCACCTGACCCTTGGGGGGTGGGCTCGGTCACGCCCAAGGGATAAGGACTAGACTCTGTCTCGCTCGACGATCGAGGATGAACCTCACCCTATTCGATGTCCAAAGACTAGTTTCATCTTACCTGATAACTTCTCCTTCATTCCCTCATCATGATGGGTACAGAGCAAGACAAGATGTTCGGGTCAACCACAGCTTCAAGGACCATACCCTACACCCCGGTTGGAAAGGAACTGCTAGGGAATGACTGGACGGGTGCTTTAGACCCTTTTGGGCACCATAGAGCCCAAAAGGTATTGTAGGCGTGTGCTCCTCGCCCTGTAGAGTTGTAGGCGCCGCCTTCAGCTCTTGGACACAGAACCCGATGAAGATATACGACAACCACTACACTCCAGAAAAGGATTTGTGATCTCCATAAAGGATGGATATGCCATCACCACGTTATGGACCCAAGGAAGCGGCGCTCGCTTCTTGACCCCTTGGGTCCACCAAATCAAAGGACCTTGCCCACAGCGCTACTCCGGACCCTGACCCCGCGTCCCTCCGACAGAGACTCATAGGAGCCAGAAGGCGTGCGGAGCAAGGCTAGGCAAGGTTCATAAGTCAAAACCATAGTACTATAGCCCATACCCTGCGTAGGGCAGTATTCTGTAAATATCCTGACATTCTATAGGGGCATCAACAGTATTGTAGGCGCTTATCATCCTTTCACACCCATCAGAATGGGTAACCGAGCTAGGTAGACGTGAGCCACAAGGCTAGGTAGAGTACGCATCCTAAGTCCTCACCCTTGTAAAGCCATCCCCTTCATCTATAAAAGGGGAAGCACTTCCTCCAACAAAAGGGGGACCGAACGACACCACACACACACAGTCAAGCTGCTACCAAGCTCTTGGCCTCCTTTCGACCCTTCCATTAGAGATTTGGGACCTGTCCCTCTCTCGATCGTTTGTATCCCCTACTATGAACCATTTACGGTGCTAATAACACGAGCAGCAACAAACCGGATGTAGGGATATTCAGCCCGAACCAGTATAAATCTTGTGTCCTTTAGCGCACCATCTGAGCCTAACGCGCATTACTATAAATTTACTTGTAGGTGCTTGTACGAAACACCGACAGTTAGTGTGCTAGGTAGGGGAGCTTGCGCATTCCAAATCAGGCCTCAGATGGCCACCCACGCAATCAGCTGGGCCCTAGGCGCACATGTGCATTTCGGCGACCTAGATTTCATCGTCACACTAGGAGGAGAACTGGCGATGACCCACACGGCCGCCCAGTCTCTCTCTTCCATCAACCTCAGCCATCTAAGGCTTGAGGGCCCACCGGGCAACTCCCTTGGACCCCAGTTATCTAGGGAGGCCTCACGCAACATTGCCCTATTTCTGGAAGGCCCTGTACAGAGCGCCCCGACAGTGTTTCCTTTCAGTCTCTGCAACACTACGGCAACCGCTGGTCACCTTCTGGCACTATGTATGGTTTAGCCGCCCACGGACAGTGAGTTCATGGGGATGATTGAGCATGATACAAAGACTCTTTATGGGCTCCTCAACAAGGAGCCAGGATTGTTCTCTAGCTTAGACTCTAGTAGGGGGAGCCACCACCCTTCCCGGGAATGCTTCATGGCACAGACCCCTAAGGGGCTGTTGACACCGTTTTTTTGCACGTGTCAAAATAATCGGAGTGGACTAATCGGCAAGGGGAAAGTTATTGAATACTTTGATAGCCAATGAAAGCCAGTTTGTAAAAAAAAAATAGTTGCCGATAGCTGGTGATGATCGATGGAAAGGTTGATTTGGACTCGGGCGTTGCCGATGAGGTTGGAAGATTACTGCTGATGAAACAGGGAGTATGCCGATGAAGGAAGACTTGAAGACTACTGCCGATGAAACAGGGAGTATGCCGATGAAGGAAGATTTGAAGACTACTGCCGATGAAGCAGGGAGTATGCCGATGAAGGAAGACTTGAAGCCTACTGCCGATGAAATAGGGAGTATGCCGATGGGAAGGAGGACAGTGAGATTTCCATCGTAATTGAGGCGGACAGGGAAATAGATAGGAGTTGATTTCCTTTTCTGTATTTGTTAGGTTATGATTCGTGTAAGAGTCACGTGTTTCCTTAGATATGGGATTGGTGTCCTAGTTGTGTTTGGTTGTGTCTCTTTAGATCAGGGTATAAATATGGAGTAAGGGGCAATGTAATAAAAAATATCAATCAATATCAAAACCAACTTTTACTCCTATTTGCATCTACTTTTCGGCGACTTCGTCAATTTGCATATTTTCCTTTTTACGAGTTCTCATTGATTCGGCGAGCTGCATCGCTTCAGTGCGATCTTCGGCGATTCTTGAGTTCCGCGTGAGCACCTCTTGGCCGTGACTTCCGGGCGTATCGCTGTTGTCAGGACCAAAGTGTTCGTTTCTTCATCCTTGTCGATTAGCAGGTCAAATCGACTGGCACGCTTTAGATATCGATTCGGGTATTAGCCCTTTGTGTTTGCAGATCACTTTTGCATCAACACATCTTTTGGCACGCTCGGTGGGACGCTTCAACCAATATGTTCAACTCCGAGATCGATCCAGGGAACATTATCGCAGTATCAGAAGAAGATCTCAAGGAAGAACAGAGGCAGGCTATGGAAAAGGCTGTAGAAGAATACAAGCAGCTTTGTCTAAGATCGTTTAGCTTGAACAAGAGTGGACAAGTCATCCAGAAGCAAGATTTGCCGTTGCCTCGGCAGGTTACCTTTGACTCCAATCCTGGTAAACTTCAAGAGATGGTTAATTCTGCAGTAAATCATGCTTTGATTAATCATTCCAATGTGCTGTCCAATACTGTTCATAATGCTATGGTTCGAACTCTCAAAGAAGGACAAGCGGCACCACATTACGTTGGGCCTGCCTATCATCAACCAGAGCCGGCATCTGTCAAAACTCCATCGGCTCCTTCGGCCGTTGTGGGTACAGAAGTTACTTCCCCTCCAGTATTGGCAGGCTCACCTAATATACAATCTACACCGATACAATCAGATCAGGTGTTACCAAGAGGGCGAGTTCAGCTTAATACAGATCTATCGGCATCAGCTATGTCAGGCCCTGTGTCTCAGAATAACCAGATTCCTACTAATTGGTGGGGATATGGCATGCCTCCAGAGTCATCTGCTTTCAATCCTAGATTACCTCAAGTATTTGATGCAACAGGAAGAGCGCCTATATCATCGGCCGTTTCGCCAATGGCTCAAGTGCCTCAATATGCCGCAACTACTTCTGTACAACCAACTCCAGGAGGTTTCCAGATGCCTATGATTCAAACATTCAATTCAAGTCCATCGGCGAGCGTACTGCCGATGCAGCAGAAAGCCCCTGCTATGAGTCAAACTGGGGTTCAGTTCATGCCTCAAACCAGTTATAATTATCCAACAATATCAGCAAATTACCAGCCATCGGTAAGTTTTGTGCCGATGAGTTCTAATAATGATTGGTCAGGACAGTTACCTGTTCAACATACAGTTCAGCGAAATCAGCAGGTTGCAGGGATTCAACAAGGTCATGTGCAAGCTGGTTTCCAGAATCAAGCATCGGCAGCCCAGCCGATGAATCCTTTCCAACAGGTTAATGGACCACAAGTAGCGGCAAATATGCCGATTGCTGGAGATCGTGGGCCACAAAGATATGTGGAAGGATGTCAGCAGGCACCTCCTGTAGAAATTCAACCAGTTCGTCAGCAGGAGGCTGATGCTTTTTGGGCCGATAAGATAGCAGAGATTATGAAGGATCAGTTTGGGATAAAGCCCAAGGTCAATACTTATTCTTATCGGACTCCATACCCTCCTGCATATGATTTAATTCCTCTCCCAAATCGGTACAAGGTACCGGATTTCACTAAATTCTCTGGGCAAGATGATACATCAACATGAA